>NC_051176.1:122446686-122469186 GCF_013339695.2 Rhipicephalus sanguineus
TTAGATTTCGCTCTTATAGATGGAAATGAATTTGGGTTGAATTAGCTCGTAAAAAGTTTAAATCGCAACGACTGAACGAATACAGCAATATTTTGCGATAAAAATTAACACCATCCTGCTTCCCTACAGTGCCGTCCTTCGTTGCATGGCTCGAATGGCGATGACTAATCAAGCGGTCTTCCATGCAAAAGGCGCACCATTCTGGACTGTCGGCGCGTTTTCTTGTTCTTGACATCCGTTGAAGGCCTTCAGCAAAAATGCTTCAGCGCTTCTTATTCTTGTTATTCTTGCTCATTTTATGCCGCACCCTTGCGGACCACTTCTTCTTCAAAGAATAGATTTGTGCGCAAAATCTTTCAGTTGTGTTCATTTCAAATGTATGTCCTGGAACGAAAGGACTTATACTGTAGCGAAAAACTCAAAAAGAAACACCTAAACGGCAAAAGTAGGAAAGTCGGCCTGTTCCTCTGTATTCGAGTTTTGCCTACATCAGTCGTTCAAGTACAGCCGTGGTCACGTCTCTGTGAAGCGCACGAGCAGCCGGTTTTTGTAAAGTCACTGGAACGGGAAAGTACCGCGTTCGTTTTCTCTTCGCCGCCGCGCCCTTTCGTTGGCTTCGCCAATAAATGGTCCAGCTCGCTCGCCTCGCTAGTGTGTCCCGGCCGCCGACGCAGCGGCGCTTGAAGGGCGATTGTTTTTAGCCTCAGAAAGCTGTGCAGGAACATCACGACATCCCGTATCGTTTTGACACTTCATCGCAAGCCTGCGAGGCATTGAAGAAGGCCTGGATGCTGCGCTTTTGGGTCCAGCACCGGCGGGAAACGGGCGAAGCCCTCCTTGCTATTCCCAGCGGGAGAGAATGATCCAAGGGACGGGCTTGTGGCTGCGTGCACGAATACGGCCGAAAAATTTGTTCTCACGACTGATACCCGCCTTCGTGAGGCAAGCGTTACATTGAGAATTCGCCAAAGTTTTTGTTTCGGGAATGTTTGCGTCCCGCTGCAGCTTGTTTTCGCGGGGTTGCCGCAGAAGGTTCATGCACAATAATGATGCCGCAGCTCTTAATTATGTTTGGCGTAAAATTGAGCCTTCGGGCTCACATATAACCAATCAGTGCGCCATGAAAACTGACTGCTAGAGATTGGTATTGCGTGACGTGACCTATGACAACATAAAATACAGTGTGTACCATAAAAATAATGGCACGCCTGTCATGTCAGGCATACATTTTACTGCCATGCTCATGTGCATTCGCGGCCGGTTCGCTGGCTTCATATGCACCAAAATCGTATTGCGTGACCTGACTGTATGACGAACATAAATACCATGTGGTAACATGAAATAATGCGCACATGGTTGTAAGGCATGATTTACATGCCATGCTCATGGTGCACCCCCGGCCGGTCGCATGCTTGATATGCACCAAGATTGGTAGCGCGTGACTGACTTATGGGGTAGAGTTGCACCACAGTTGCATACATCGCCTTGTTTGTCTTTGAGGCAGATGAAGTCTTCATGTCATGACATCTAGTTCACAATATATCGCATGTTTGTCACGCATGCATGCATGTAGAATCTGGTATACACAACGCATGACCTGTAATTTATGTTCGTCACACACCCATATCATGTCATCCAATTTGGTATACATCCAGTAACAAAACGGCCGGAAGCGCACAAAGACAGTGTAATTTAACCCTGCCGTCAGTTACGCATGTGATGATTTCACGTTACCACTTGTCATTCATGTTCGTCATACAGTCACCTCGCGCTATACCAATTTTGGTGTATATCAAGCTACCGAACCGGCCGCGATCGCACCATGAGCGTGCCAAGTAAGTGATGCTGTACATGACCAGCAAGTCTAATTTTCATGTACCACCTGTCACTAACGTTCGTCATACAGAAATCTCGTCATATCAGTTTTGGTATATATGCATTCATTAAACGACCGCGAACTCCCCAAGACCATGTCATGTAAATCAGGTTTTTACATGGTATGCCTGCCATGATTTGCGCGTTAGGACAGTAACTTGTGTTCGTCATACACTCTTGTCACGCCATATCAATTATGATGTGTATCAAGCTCGAAGCGGAGCTAGCTAGCGAAGCGCGAGCGCACCATGAGCGTGGCATGTAGGTCATGCCTTACATGGCGTACATGTCATTATTTTCATGTTTACCACCTTAGTTTATATTCCCCCTACAGTCATGTTTGCCAACCAAATTTGGTATACATCCATTAACGAAATGGCCAGGAGAGCACATAGTCGTGGGCGGCTAGATAGATAGATAGATATATTAGATAGATAGATAGATAGATAGTAGATAGATAGATAGATAGATAAGATAGATAGATAGATAGATAGATAGATAATACTATCTATCTCTATCTATTTATGTTCAAAACTCGCAGAAGTTCGCTAAGAAATTATTATTTACGTAGGACGCTAGGGGACCAACAGAAATAATACGTGAAAAACACCCCCTACACACGCTTCATAATTAACGCGAGAGTGTCACGCACAGAGTTTTGCCTAAATAATGTTGGTGTTCTTGTGAACACTTCAGAATTACGAGCTCTTGCCGCAGGATATATATATCCTATAAGGGGGAAGGTTATGATATTCCTTAGTTTGGCTTGTTTGCTCGCTAAGCCGCCGTCTTCTGGCGCTGCTTGTCGCATGCGAAAAGCTACACCGCAGTTTGTATTTCGCGGGTACAAGTCAAAAATGGCTTCTGCTGGTCTTTGTACTTTTTTCAGTCATATAGCAAGTTGGAAAATCCAAAACACGACTAGACCGCTTAAGACGAGTGCGGTTTAAACCCATCCACTGAGGAGAAAACATCAACCAGGTTGAATATAAAGGCTTCCAGCTTTCATTTTGGTAATTCAATACATAAACCAACACTCTACCAGTATCAAGTGTTAATAATAATAATAATAATAATAATAATATAATAATAATGTTGAGGTTTTAACGCCCGACTGGGACGTTAACGTCCGAATAGAATGGGAATGGAAGGGGGACAACGGCTTGGTGACAACTGAAACTCTTTTGCACGGAATGGATTGGGAATGTAATTACGATCTTTTTCCGAAAATAGAGCAACGTTTTTCGGTCTACGCTTGTTTATCAAACTTTCAAACATCAGCAATCAGAACCTTGAAGTTAGCAATAAAGCAGTATTTTAAAATGGCTTGGCTTATGCACGGTACATTTATATAATAATAATTCTATCTGGTGTTTAACGTCCCAAACCACGATATGATTATGAGAGACGCCGTAGTGGAGGGCTCCGGAAATTTCGACCACCTGGGGCTCTTTAACGTGGCCTAAATCTAAGTACATCGGCCTCAAACATTTTCGCCTCCATCGAAAATGCAGCCGCCCGTGGCCCACGGTACATTTATAAGCAACGCGCCTACTAATAATCATGTCCTTGTATAGACTGTGTTTGCTCCGAAGTCTCGAGCTGAGAGCTGTTCAGCCTGCACTCCCACTGCTCCGGGGGGGGATATTTCATATTATCGCTATCCTTTTTTCTTTGCATCTTTCTTTCGAGGTTGCTACGACTCGGCACATACCCGTCGTTCGCATCGCCCAAGCAAATAGGGCATTGGGGAAGGAACGATTTGCCTACACCCTTAATTGCTACTACTGTAATATATGCTCAAATAGTCATGTAGGCCTGAGTACATGTTTTTCGAAGTCGAAGGCCATAACGTATTCTCTAGGTCCACCTTTAGTTAGCCAGAGCCAAGGGTAGGACGTGTGTAAAAGTGTGATAACGATCTGCCCATTGTAAAAGAGAAACCGAGGCATAAGTAGGTACAACAATGCATTATCCCAGCAGATACTGAAGGGAGAAACAAATTATCCTGCGCGTTGGTTCCCATTGGTACCCCCACACGAAAGCGGCGAATACTCTATGCACAGCCTGATCTTTATCTCACGAGCAGTCTTAGTACCTGACGCAGCGCTAAAGTAACCTTGCTACAGGAAGGGACAAGCATGCATAGCTGCGCAAAGGCGAACACAGAAGTCCTCCTCACTCCGCATTCATGCTTGAAATGCGCGCTTGACAAGCGTGAGGGCTGACGAGCAGTGCGGCCCAGTGTTCCGTATTCGATGCAAAGGGCACAAGGTGCCCGAGCGGTGCACTGTTCCAACTAATACCAGCAATATAGACTGGTTTTGTTCCCCATTAACCAAATCTTAGTTTTCTCCTATTCATGACCGCTCCAGATGCGTGGCAAAACTGCTTAGCCTTCTTGAACGAACTTTTGTCAGCATAAAAATGCGTTATGTCGTCATGTTAGCATTAACACATTTAAGCCTTAAACAATATTAAAACATCACCATTCGATCAAACATGCTGACCATGCAATACTATAGGTAGCGGGAGAACTGCTCCTATGGGAATTAGTAGGGTGCATGGTACTGCACGAGATATGTCACAAAGCTACTATCCCTTGGCCTTGGTTACGTGCTTTGCGTACTTTTGCAGTTCTTAATGCATCTGATGACATCAGCTTGATGGGGCGTTCATTCTTAACTCGATAAAACTATTAAGATGCCTTTCCTACGCTCAGGAATTACAGGAATGGAATTGGAACTGCCCGGCCATCCCCGGAGTGGGAATGGGCTAAGTTTTCTTCATTCCGAGGAATTGAAAGGACTGGAATTGCGGCAAGTTCTAATTCCCCGGAATGGAACTGGAATGGAATGAAGGCGCCCATTCCGCAACACTGCTTAGTACATACATCTGGTTTTTGCCTGTGCCCAGTTTTCTCTTCACCGCTATGAGGCTTCGTCCGTTCTAGACATGACTAATAAAAACATGGCACGAAGTAAGTCACGTGCGAGTCGGGCCGGGTCCCCTGCAGCATAAATTAAATAAAACAATACAACTCGGCTTCCTAGATGAAGTTCAGGAGCGGTCAATGCAATTCGCGGATCCATTTGGAATCAACGTCCGTCGACACTGTCGACGAGTGAAGGTGAGGATCTGATATTTTAAAGAGTACTCGAGAGAGTATAGTAAGGCGTTTATTAAAATAAAGTATACAGTGAAACCTCGGTGATGCGAATCTAGCTGGGCTACCAAAAATATTCGTATCATCCGAAATTCGTATCACCAGAAAACATATAAAATTAGTATGCGACAAAAGAAAGTTGGCATACGTTTTGATTCAGTGTTTTTTCAGGGCCGCAGCGGACGTCATGAACAGCTCTGAATGGTTGCCAGTAAAGTTTTTAAACGACAACGATCATACTTGTACTCGTATATAAGGTGCACGCGCGCATGTGTAATTAATGAACCAGATGCGTTTGTGCCCCGAACCGCTAGTAGCCCCTTCCTAATCTTACTACGCTTTTCTGCATGACACCAAAGTACTGCGGAGAAAGTGACTTAAGAAGCGCTTTGCACACGATAGATGGAGGCCAAGCTTCTTCAAGACCGTCCGCTTCGTCTCTTGGGGTCTTCGTCCACCTTTATGGGACTTCATGGCGGACCCGCAGCCCAAGTTTCAGTCTTGTTTCATAGAACGTCTGATTGCGGGGGACATGGCTTTGCATCGACGTGGCAGGCACGTGTTAACACAGTACAAAGACGCTGCTGCCTCCAGCACAGAAGCACGCGTCAACGCGTCGAAAAAAAAAAAGAAAGCGCGACGACAACGTTCATCTGTAACCTAAACGTGAAGCCGCCTAAAGGCCTCCAATATTCGCGCGCACTATCTCGGAATGCAACGACGCAACGTTGATGGTCGCGCATGCCCGCGCCCGCGCGTGACTGCCGCGTCTTCCGCGACAGCGCGGGCCGCACCTGTTCGTACCTGTGCGCTAGCGTACGTTCGTATCGAACGTTGCGAGGTGCAAATCGGTTCGCAACAACCGTACTCAAATACATTGCAGGCTAATGGGCCTTGGCCGGGACCACAGAAAAATCCGCATCACCCAAAATTCGTACGAGCCGTGATCGTATCACCGAGGTTTTACTGTACGGTACGGTCCACTCTTAGAGGGAACACGCGAGTGCGTGGCTGACAACCGCGCGGCGCTGACTAGCGGCGAGATTTGTAAATGCGGTGCATGCGCATACACTTGTAAGCAGGCCCGTAGCCAGGAATATTTTCGGAGGGGGCCCCACTTGCTGAATGCGTTGACTGTTCGAGAAAAACGCCTATTTTCATTAATATTTTTGGTAAAACACCATGTATCATAAAAATTTCAAGGGGGGGGGGGTGCCCTCCCTCCCCCCCTGGCTACGGGCCTGCTTGTAAGGCGGCGCGCGCCAGGCGTCGTCTGCTGCTTCTCCACCCCACGCGCCAGGCAATCCTGGAAAGCGCTAGAAAGCGGTTCCGTTTTTTTCGGGGTGCGATTTATCTAGCCGTCACTCTGCATTCAACAGGCAGAAAAAACAAATATCCGCATTTGTTTCATTGCTGCACTCTTTTGCAAGGTTTAACTGGACTGGTTTCTAGGCTCGCTGAAAGCATCATGCGCATAATCTCTAAGATCGACTATTTTTTTACAAGACTATTCTGTTACAACAACACCTGCGCACAATGAAATAAAGCGTGCACAGGACATTACCGAATGTATACTTGAAGGATGCATCTCGTTGATTATACTTTTTGCGACAGAGGATTATGGTGCAAGAACTAACCACAAGACTTATGAAGGATGCAAAGCTGGTGTGTTGGCGCACGTCCGTACTCTTTTAAATGAAAAAAAATCAACTTGTGCAAGAAAAAGAGCACCAAGGGCTTGCGCAAGCCAGTTATACATTTTTTCACACATTGCTACAGCTAGTGGCCACTTTCGATAACAGACAAGGCAATTGAAGCATGACGCAGCGAACATATATACTAAGTGTGCCTTTCCAACAATAAAATAATTGCCCATTCAACAAGTGGAAGGTAGAGTTGGTATCACTTGCTCCTAACTTGGAAAACAAAGGCGGTAAGAATCGGCGCATGCCGAGCGCTGGCGCATATAGAAGTAGCAGACGACGCGAGGCACGCACCGCTGTAATGAATCTACGCATGCGCTGCATTTACAAATCTCGCCAGCAGTTAGCGCTCCGCGGAGAGCCGGCCACGCGCTCGCGTGTTCCCTCTAAGAGTGGACCGTACTGTACATTGATTAGACCGCGTGTGCGTCGCTCGCACCATATATGTAACAAACGGTAAGCGTTTATCGCCCTTCGTTGATACTAACTGCAGTTGTTGCATTTTAGAAACGCTGGTTGTGCTTTCGCGTGTTGGCTAGCAGGTGAATGTATACCGCAGATATGTACAGTCGTGAGCAAGATGAGCTGCAACTCTGATATTACCTTTTGAATAGGCTATAGCCTCCGTGCAGACGGAACTCCGCTGCCCGAGCGAAGGCGACCCTAGCGGCAAGAAGCGCAGATTTGGCGGGATGCTTTCACGCGTTCGCAATAGGGTGAAGTTGAGGAACTATACATTTTACGATGACTATACTTTTCGTGCTTTTCGCACTTGGCCAAGTGACCAGAGCGACGGTCCGTCTGCGGTTGTCAGCACGATCTGTCAGCTGCAGGTGGTGGACGGTAAGAACGATATAGCATAAGCCATAAAGCATCACTCCGCGATTGCACCCCTGCTCGCTCCACGCTCCGCTGTGACAGCACGAGGTATTTTCGCGGGGTGCTCGTTTTGTGCGGTTGCGCGTTCGTAAGAATGCTGAACTCCAGGAATAATTGCTGCGGTGTTGCTGTGCAATAAGACCTCGAGCAATTCTCCGGGCACGCGTTTTACCAGTTTTCCATTTAGAGAAGTCGGCGCAGCAAATGCTAGTGCCAGGTCGTTCGATGGAAAGCGTTATCTTTTTTTTTTTAATTCAGCGGCCGTGACAGTGCAATTACTGGTAACGCCAGTATCAAGCTGCCGCTGAGCTCGCTGCCGCGTTAGCCCGAAGGCGATAAGCTGTGGATAGTGAGCGAGGCGGCCCGCTTACACGTGCGCAGTTTCGCTCAACGGGCTCGTCACCTCCGTTGTCTTCCCTCAGCTCATGCATTTTATGTTGCCGCGTTCGCCTGAGGATACACGAGGTCTGGCGAAAAGAAGCACACGCGCTAACGCTACGTTCTCTGACAGCTGCTAACAATTTGACGTCTTCTGAAAGCAAACGGGAAAGAAAACGCCTCAAGCGAAGCACCAAAGCACGGCGCAGTGGCTTGCCCCCGCCTGCGTCGTCTGCTCCCTTATCCCGCAAATCTGCTGCCGTGGCCGCTTTTGGCGCTGGAGGCAGCGCGCGACTGTGGCGGCTCTAACTTATGCACGGTGCCCATAGCGACTAAACACAGCGAGCAAGCGCGAAAGTGTTCATGACACCAAATGCTCAAACGGAAAGGTGTGTTTGGCAATACAGTACGTCACATTTACATTAGTACATTACAAGTATTCGTACACTAAACATTAATTCGGTGTTCGGCTCATATTGATGACAACAGAACGTCTTGACGGCATCGGCACGCGATAACGCACATGCCGTTTAAGTGCTACGTCCGATATACATACATACTGCTCGGCAATACCTACACTGACTGCGTATTCCTTTCACATTTCATGCGTAGAGATAGATGCAGATGCGTTCGGATATGTGCAGTGTTTTACGATGTAAGAATTTCAAGCGGCGACTTGTTTTTTTTTTTTTTTCCGTCTCGTGCTCCCACGGCACCAACGAGCAGCGGGCGACCGAACGGCTGGCTCGATCGATGTGCCATAGTGCCTCGCGCTCCCCGCGGCGCGTTCTTATATTAGCTTGAAAGGGTTATTAGCACGAATAACTCCCACTGCATTCACCCTCTTCTTTAGATATCATCTCGACGCTTTGCAACATATCCTTCAATTAATTTTTTTATTATATATCTCTACTTAATTATTATTTGCCTATAACTATCAGCGCAATTAATACTCATTTAATTGCGGTAGGGGTGTCTTCAAGGGCCAGTTGGTGCCTGTTACTGCGTTGAAAACAGCGCGAAAACGGACGAAGGGTAAGGAACAAACAACACAAGGCGCTGTTCCTTTGTTTTCTTAGCTTACGTGCCGTTTTCGCACTGTTTTCAACGCAAGTAACATGTAGCAACTGGCCCTTCAACACAGCCTTCTGCGATTTGTTTCTCTTGCATCAGGCTTTTTTCGCACCCAGTGCTTTGCATGTGCCAGCGCTTGTGTCGTTTTTTCCTTAGCCTTTGTCCAGTTTTCGCGCTGTTTTCAACGCTGTACTCCTTTAAATCGTGATCTCTCGTAAATGTTTCTTGTGGCACATGTGAGTGAATAAATGGCATCTATATTAAAGGTATAATTATCATTGATTACGAATTATTGATATTTATCGCTGCTTATAATAACGATATTCTATCATTTCCCGGCATCGTGCTATAACTGCATAGATTGAGGTACTAGCTATCTATCTGTCTTGATTATGTCTTACACTGATAGCTTGCACCCCTACATTTAAAATATGTTAAATTCGTTGCCTCCATTCATTAGTAATGCACTGCATGCGTAGGTGTGAATGTAGATCAACATTAGTCATTCTTACTGTGAATTCTGCTTGGTTAACCTAATTTTAAAAATTCGCGCAGCTTGCACTGAGTCGCGCAAAGCATGGCTAGAGGGAAGCTGGTCGACACTTGGCTAATCAAGCCAGGACAGCCAAGTGTCGACACGTGCATTCACACGCCGATGCACGAAGTGTTCACGGGATCACATTCTAAATCACGAGTGTAGACTATAGTTGTTGATCGGGTGCGATTGGGTATCGCTTGGCAATCGACAACACCAGGTAGGATAATTAGCTTAAGTAGATTAATCAGAATAATTAGCTTAATAACATTGTAACGGAAAAACAGCGTGAGAAGACAGGGAGGGAAGGGGGGCACACACACAGCGCTCGTGTGGGTGCCCCTTCCGTTCCTGTATCCACGCGCTTTTTTTTTTCGTTACAATGGCTACCAAAACAACTAGCCCACTGACATGCAATAGCTTAATAGGTCTAAGTGGCGCATTGGAGACTTGGTCTCGGTTAGCTTGCATCCCAAGTCAGACAAGCCTTAATTATAACTGAATTAGCTAAATTATAACTTAATTAGGTTAAATAGCATAACTCGAACACTCGAGGCTCGGCCTCGACTAGCTTGCATTCGAAGTCAATCTTAACCTAATGCGCTAATTATCATAATTAAAGCTAATTAGACGCAGTACTATTTAGTCTTAATTAGGCTTTGCTCGGCACATCTTGCCGAGCGCGGCATGGCTACGCACACCAGAATCTCAACTCGGCTTAAAGGGACACTGAAGCAGTTTTGAATTCACGAATTTATTGCGAATTTGGTATCGCGACCTCTTAGAACATGCCTGCGAAGGTATTTTTCCCGATTTTCGACTAAACAACGGCGCTATAAGCGAGCAAACTTTGGCCGAGGGAACGCCCCCCTGCGCGCGCGGATCGCAGGGGAGGAGGACGCCGAGAGAGAAACGTGGAGAGGTGACGTCATCGACAGGAACGAGCAGGGCCGTTGCGCCTGTTTGCTTCGGTTTGTTCCTTGTTTCTGTTGCCACCTGCTGCCTAGCGAAGCATCAGTTGTGCCAGTTCGCAGGGGTTTCTTGCCGCTGCACCGTTCTCTTGTTTCGATTAGAGATTTTTGCTGTCCGGCATTCACTAGTTGTGTTTGTCGGGGGTTGAAGCTGACTCGCGATGCCGCAGTACTGCGCGGCATATGGCTTGCTGCAACACTTTCGGTCTCGATGAGGTCGATTTTCATAAGTTTCCTCGGGATCAGAAGATGGCTGCAAAATGGGTCACTGGAGTTAAAAGAAAAGACTTCAAACCTACGAGAGCAAGTGTGCTCTGCTCTAAGCACTTCCATGACAGCGACTACGTACTAAGTCCGTCTTTGATGCAGTCGCTGGGATTGACGATCAAGTCTATGCGAGTGAACAGCGACGCGGTTCCTTCTGTGTTCCCGCACCTGAAGGGGCCCTCGCCCAGGACGTAAGGTGCTTCCGTGTTAAACGCTTTGATGTCTTACGATGACATCTCGAAATCGGGTACTCTACACGACAGTCGCATACTTATGACGCAGCAAATATACCGCTTGCATTTCAAAACACCACCATTGCAGTACTGCCCAGAATTCCGAAAAAGCGATGACATTGTAAACAGAACTGCAATATATGAGCCAAACTATCCATGCGCAAGATCAGGGGCGTAGGCAGAAATTTTTTTCAGGGGGGGGGGGGGCAACTACTTGATCTGAAGTGGGGGCCGGGCAGGAAGATGTGGTCGAGTGTCATTTTGTGCTCTATATGCTGTGGCATAAAAAAATATTCGGAGGGGGGGGGCACGGGCTCGGTGTGCCCCCCCCCCCCCCCTGGCTACGCCACTGCGCAAGATTGCAGCGCAGTTCGAAGCACATGTCACCATTGCGGCAAAGAGCGGCTCTTGTGTGCTTTTTTTCTCTCGCGATAGCACACTGACTCATCACATGCTTCTTGCCCGCTGCGACGTACGATACTGATTGCGTCAACAACGCTGCACTTTGAGCAGTGAAATTCATGAACAGCTGATGTTGTCGCACGATGTGCGCGCGCAGCGCGGACCCTGCCAATACGCGGCTAAAAGCTAGTGCCAATGCTGTTTTTCCTTATCGGATTTAATATACATGGCTGAACGTATCATTTCTATCAGTTTACTGCACTGAAATTAAGCACTAACGTGCATCTTGCAGGTACCTTGTCCATGTTTCCGACGCGGGTGAAGGTTACCGGTTGGGACACGCTTTCTTTTGCCGCATCATCGGCGCTGGCAGCATCTTCGCTCGTCGCTCTTACAGTGGCGACCGGCTCGAACATGTACGGATATACAGTGAACTCGTTACGACTGCCAGATTTCGCCATAACAGCAACTACACGCCGATTTCAACAAAAAAAGAAAAGGAAAAACACGGCATCGTCTGCTGGAATGCGCTGTCACCAGTCTTCACGATACCGTCGATGATGTCACGGAGCTCCGACCAATCACAGGCGGCGGCGAGACTCTCAATACCGCCCGAGGCGCCTGTTGCTCGTTTTCGGCAAAATCAATTGAGTTGGTCTATGCAAACTTGCGACTTGATTTTCGAGTTTGCCGCACGAAATTACTTAACATGGCACGACAACCTCATATTTTTTTGCAAAAGTGCTTCAGTGTCCTTTATTATGGCTAATTAGCCTTTGACCTAATTATGCTTGGCTAATTAGGTTTTGCCCTGCTCAACTAGGCTTAATTAGGGTTGGCTACAATTCACTTGGCTTCGCTAGGCACAGCTATGCTTTGCGCACCGGCATGATGACTGTTTGTCGACATCGCTAGTCTGACAAAGGGTAGGCATAACAGCTCTGCTATAAGAATAAATATTTTAATTGTGGTGCAGAGCCCCTAATTGCCAATTAGCAAAATATTCTAAACGTATTCAGCCTCTCCCTCTATGCTTTCGTTTGATGCATTACAATGATGTCGTCCTGTTAATTCTTTGATCATCTACCCACACTTGATAATTGCCTACAACGATCACTAATAAACTATAAAATATGTTTTCTCTTGCATAAAATTTTATTTGACCACCTTTAATCACTCGGTTCCATAATTTCCCAAAAATCATCCCTGACTACTAATCATCGATCACTACACTAAGATAATTGCCTGTTACTATCTATCTCTGATCGCAATTTCATACATTGAATACCGTATATATGTTCATGTACCGTATGCTTATATACTGAAAGCCTTCTATTATGAGCTTAAAATTGCCATTTCATATTACAAGTGATGACTTATATCGTCAGGGTGCAAATGTACATAATGTTGCTGAGTAATCATCAGTCATTGTGACTTCTTGCGGTCATTGCCAAATTAATTATCCGTAATAATTAAGCTAAAAGACCCCCAATGTACGAAGTAGCAACGTAAAGATTCTTATATCTAAATAAGCTAGAGCACCCCTAATCTTTCATCCTCTTCGTCCTCCATTCCATGTGATCATCCGATTAGTTGATTCTTAATTACCCCTTTCCTATTTAACACTAAGTGTAAGTATTAATAATTCCAGAGTACGATTACCATATCTTTTATACCTTTGATTGGAAATTAGCTATAACAGTAACTACTGCTAGTTACATGCGATAGCCATCTAGTATCAATGGTGTACATTGCAGTACTATCTGTAAATATATATGTTATACATGTCCTTCTATACATCGCTTTCACCAGTAAGTTTTAAAGAAATTGTTAAATTCATTAATACCTTTGCTTACATATACTCAGTAGAGGAAGATTCGCATGCGTATCAATGTCTCTTGGTAATTCTTACTTGCTTTGAATTACGAGGACCTATTCTCGTTCTTGATCTGCTCTAATTAGCCTACGATTTCTCACTGCCTAATTATCAACTGAAGACCTCCACATGTAATCGATATCCTCTATATCTTGAGCAGCTTCAAGAAAAACAAACTTGTATAAAAACACTGACATTTTCACGTGTTTTGGGGCCACCGAAAACACTATGAAGCGCATGCACCCCTATAAGGTGGTTTCGCTGCAGTGCACCTTTTCATAAAACTTCCCGTCAAACCTCACAAACTTCGCCAACATCAGCCAAACTTCACAGGTTCGAAGATTGAATAATCGGAGATTGGGTCACTTCAGTGATTTAAGCAGATGAGGGCGCATTGTTTTTATATAAATCTTTAAATTCTCTCCCATGGAGTTTCACATAGCACATTAAAGTGGTTCTCGAACCCAGGAAGTTTATGGGAATAAAGCAAAACTTCTCGCACTGTGACATGGACTCCCAGATTATATGGACGAAGTGATTTAAGCGTATATTGAGAGAGAGAGAGAATGTTTTAATGAAAAGCTGGAGATGTTGCCTGGCTATTCGCCTGACATGCTACTCAAGGCGTTGCACTACAGTAAATGGTTAAAAGTCGTTTCCCATTCAGTGACGCTGCCACTCAGCCGCCAACTCAACAGATGGCGCTAGTTTTCGATGTCCCGAATTCCAGGACATGGCTCAGAACAATACTGCGCTAATGGAGACGCGTAGCACCTAAGCTTAATATTTTTAATACTTGGTGCTTTTTCTGAAACACCCTGAATACGCATGAAACGGCACTCTGCGGTTAACATGTTCCGAAATACAACAAAGTACTACAGTGCATTTTACATCAAACATTTCGACACATACATGTACGTATTAAACACGTAAGCAGTATACGCACACGGCACTTCGTATGTTATTACAATTAATGCACAAATGTCGGTGTAATCATGAATGAGATCTTTTGCCTGCTGACGTCACGTAGGGCGTGATCTTTTTACGAGCTGGCAGATACTACCTGCAGGCATCAAGTATGCCAGAACGAGACCCCCGCTACGAATGAACGAAAGGAGGTAGGGGTGTACGAATATTCGAAAATTTCGAATAGCATTCTATTCGATTCCGTACTCGAATCGAATAGCAGACATTCGAAATACAGCTTGTTTTAACCGCGAAGCTGTTTAGCATATCGTTCCCTGTCCGACTATCGTCACCATGAACTATCATCACCATGAACGGGTATGTGCCGCAGAAATTGGGCAAATCCCACTACTCACAACTGGTCCACTAAAAATGAAGAAGGCAACAGTTAGCCCAACAAAAAATGGCTGCGAAGCGACGACGGCGAGCCGAAGATCCTGAGTACGTACAACGAGAGAATACTAGGTAACGGGAAAGGCAGCGGCGGCTGCGGGACGACCGCGAAGCGATGGAAGGCCTACACCAACGATGACGTGCCCGAAGATACGTGAAAGGGGCGAACGCTTGGTTTCGGCGCGAGTTTCTGTCTCTGGAGTTCGGACATCCATGTCGTCCGTAACCGTCTGTGGTTTAACTCGAAACTCTCTGCGCTGAGAATCAGCGTAGAAATAACCTAGCATCACCTAACAGAAGCCTAACAACGACCTTGAAGCAAACTGCATCACCTAGCTAAGGCCCAGCAGCAACCTGAAGCAACCACATTAGTCTATTGCGAGCCGTCAGCGTCTCGGAGAAAACGACTAAGTCGCGCTTCAGCTGCTCCGCACGTTCGAGCCTAGCGCGAGAGAAGAGGAGGCCCGCAAGAAGACAGCATCTGTGGTTGCCCATCGGAGAGCAAGCATCAATAAAATATGTGGAAAAACGAACGCCTCACGTCTTCCCACAAGTATTCAGAAATGTCCAGTATCGCTGTTTCAAGCTTTGCGCGGCTTAGTGCAAGCTTCGCGATTTTTTTCGAATAGTTTTCGAATAATCAGCACCGATGGGAGAACCCGAACACAATGAAACTCTGGAACAGCCGAAGGTCATTTTTCGTCTTTAATCACTGAATTACCAATATGCACGCAGCCCAACATTTTACGAGACTACCTGTGCTAAATTGATTACCGGATGAAGGCGTTTTTTCTTCTTAAAACTCCACTCCTACTCAATTTTTACTATGCTGCATCGCATTAATCGGTTCCTGTCTTCGTCTTGTAATAACTGACGGTGGGGACTACGGCTAGCGTTCCGCTTCACTATAGACAACAGACTCGTAAATTGTTTGCGTAAATTGTTCCTTGCAGATGCAGCTTTCAACCTGATGCTTTCTGTGCAGAGGCTCATGTTGTAATGTCAGATTTATCAGTTTTATGACAGATTTAGCTGTATGCGTCGTGTTCGGTATTAGTTTTTTTGTCTCAATATTATTTAGAAGCAATCGACTAAGTAACACCATGATTACGGTAGTCACTGCTGTATTTAAACCTACAGATGCGAAATATTTCGAAGGCTCTGGTCGCTGCTGTATACGAGCTTACCTCAGAGAGATAAACATTTTAATGAAGCTGGAGATGTTTGCCTGGCTGTTCGCCTGACATGCTACTCCAGGTGCTGGGTGATGATTATGATACATACAGTGATAACCACATAACACATACAGTCACACAAGTTTACAAAGTTTCGTTCAGGCTCGTGGCCTGCAAGAAATTCAACAGCGCTTTCGTGGCACGTAGCGCACAGGTGCTGCTTTGCCATGGGCCCAGAACATGTCGCAACTCTAAGCATGATCCCCGTTAAGATGCAAGGCTGCCTTCAGAGACTGTCCTCTCTGATGCGTATCGCTTGCATTCACAAAGAACATGATGTAGATCTTCTTGGACGTTGCATTGGACGCACATTGGCTTACCTCAGTAATCATAAACGAGGTATTGGGTCGGTAAAAGTAACCGTACTGTTCTTTGGTGAATGTTTTGAATACTTGTTTAAATTAAAATGTTGTGGAGTGTAGGATGTTCTGAAATGGTTGTCTTACAATTCGAAAACTATTCCAAGAGTATTCGATTCGGTGTCATCACTATTCGATTCGTATTTGATTTGGTTTAAAATTCACTATTCGCACACCTCTAAAAGAAGGGGATTGTTAAGGGCTCGTTTTTCTTTCTTAGACACAGCGTTGTGTCTAACAAAGAAAAACGAACCCTGCAAAATTCCCCCCTTCTTTCATTCGTAGCAAGATTGTAGCTCTTGTTTTACAAACTAAAGTTAGACCCTCTAATTGAGTCTTCGGCTATGCGTGTAGTATTTGTCTTGTTAGCGTTTAGTCCGGCTAGTGCTCGTCGCTATTCAGTGTTATAATATAGGCCATGCTTGTAGTTCCGTCATGGCCTACAAGTTCACATTAGACTAACTTGAGTAGTATTGTGTCCTACAAAAAGATCAATGGGGGGGGGGGGGGGAGTGAAATAGGTGTGACACTTTACATATTGCACAAAAGACGTGCTTTCGTAATAGTGCGAGCCTGTAAGCTGGCAAAAAGTGTATCTTTAAAGAAACATGCTGATAGATTTAGGACGATTGCGATAAATATGACGCATTTTCATAGTTCAGAATAATCGTATGGTTTGCGTGGTCATCTCGTCAGTCAACAAGAACTTTATTGACAGGTCCTGAGGAGTTTAAGCCGCCGGGGCATCCACGAGGGACACCCTAGCAGCCGCTACCGTAGGCGACGCCCGAGTCGGGGCGGGAACGTGATGGCGTTCCACCAGTTCTTGGGCCCTCTGGACTGCCTTGAGTTGATGGTCGAGCTCGGAGCTCCTGAGTGCCTCTTCCCAATCGGACTAACTGGTGAGAGGTCCCCTAGGTAACGCTGGACATAGCCAGAACATGTGCGAGAGTGAACAATAAAATTTCTGTGCAATCTGGGCGTTGTGGAGTGATGTCTGAGTTGTAATGGCCGAGTCGGCAACGTGATGGGTACGATCTCGTTTGTAGCATGCGAAAGGCTACCGCTTGCGCGCGTTCAAGCTTTGTGTGTGCTAGGGGGTAATGGCTTCTGTTGTTACGATAGTGAGAGGTGATCTCGTGGAAGGTGAGTAAGGGGTCGTTAAACTAAACTATGTGTGGGCCCAGCTTTTCGGTGGCTGATTGATGGTCGCGGCGGGTGAGGTCTCGCGCTCGGTCATGAGTGGACGTCTTCGCTCATGTGGGCAGGGAACCAAGAGAGGTAGTGCCAGCCCATGTGCTTGCGTGTTTGTAAAATGTGGGTTGCTTCACGCGCGATACTGCGGTTTCGTAAGCCCGGATGGCGGCTCTGGAGTCTGTGAAGACGCTGGTGTGCGAGGGATCGATCATCGCTAAAGCTATGGCGATCTGCTCGGCTATGGCGCTCGTTGCTAGTCTAACCGAGGCGGCTGAGCGTAAGGCTCCGTCGCCATCTACTACCGCGAGTGCAAAGGTGGGGGAGTTACCGTATTGCGCCGCATCGACGAGTACGGTACAGTCGCGATTCGCGGCGGTGCGGTCGAGGATCGCCCGGGCCAGGCGTCTGCCCTTGTTGGGCTGTTGGTGGACGTTTTGTGGGAATGGGGTTACCATGTAGGTATTTCAGACATCTCTCGGGAGGGTTACTGAGCGTTCAAGGTAGGGGTGTGGGGGACATGCCGGCCTCGTTTAAAAGTCGACGGTCTGCCTTGGAGGAGGAGAGGCGGACCACTTGGGCCGTAGTCTCGGCCTCGATGACTTCGTCGATGTCGTTGTGCATGCGTAGTTGGTCGAGACGGGAGATACTCGTGTTTTGGGGTAGGCTGAGGACTTGTCTAATGCTTTTGCGCATGAGTTTCGTCTTTTCCACCTTTGTCCACTTGTGGGCAGAGGCGACGTAATTGATGTGGCTAATTAGGAACGTGCCACGCGTTTCTAAAGTACATTTCCATTTTCTTGAATAATTGTACCCGCTTTACTTGTGTGCCAATTAGCACGATTAGCTCAATTAGCACGATTTCAGCAATGCGGTTTTGAGGTGCAGAAACACTGCTTTATAAAAATAAAGTTAATAAAAATTCGGCAGCTCCCATGCCCTGTGGGAATCGGTTTCATGTGATGCAGTCAGCGAGTAGTTGTCTATGCTGCAGTTTTTGGCTTTGAGCCAAGTGTTACGAGGTGGACCGACGTGTTGTTGTAAGTGTAGTAGTTGTGTACATATCGTGGGCTTACCAGGCACGTCGACTGCACTGGCGTTCACAGGGTAGCTTATAGTCGGACGTAACGTCAGCACTCACGTTAGAGCGCAGACGTCAGTATTATCGAAACGAAGCGCACATTACAGTGCCATACGTAACTTTCGTTAGCGTATTCCTCTGTGGTCGGGCAACGATGATTGAATATAGCTTGCTGAATCAGATACAAACGTAATGTTTATTAGGCTGCTATAAAAGCGAAGCCATCCTTGGAACCTCAACTGACGTTAACCCGACATGATGCCTGTATCATAGGAGTACATATGTAATGTTTGTTGTTTCATTACAAAATTAGATAACCAGCACTACAACAACAATTGACGTGGCACCGACATTACGCCTGTGTGTTCTCTGAATCAGAATAAAGTTAATGCAACAAGGCCTGCATAGGGTCTTTTTCCAAAGCAGTTTCTAGATCTGGCGTGGCTCTGCGGTAGAACACCTGATTACCACGCAGAATTCTGGAGTGCGATTCCTGCTGGGACCCTAATTTTTATTCGCATTCGTCTGGTCAACGCGGCTGATGTCGGTTTTTCTTAACGCCTTACTTAGATTTAGGTGCATGGTAAACAACTCCAGGAGGTCGAAATTTTCGCAGCCCTCCACTGTGGCGTCCTTCATAAATGCTGGCTTTGGGACGTAAAACCCTAACAATTCTATAACTCAAACGTGTGGAGTGGGCCAAGTTTGTTTTGAACATGAGTGAACTCTACCTTTGAATTGGGTAGTCAGTTTCGTACATGGTTCTACTCAATGCTGGAATTGTGCAAGGTCAGTGTTGGCGTTAGCCACGTCCATTGTGGAAGTGGGACAAGGTAGCGTCGACAATGTCCGCACTGAATTGTAGGCAGGGGCGAAGCCAATTATAACCCGATTCCATCCAGACTTATCAACATTCAAATTCGTCCAGTCATTTTTGGGTGGGCCTAAAAATGCCCAATATACCAAACCATGCATTGCCAATCTTATCCTGCAGTACATTGCCAAACTGTGCACTGCTTGTTACGTTGACATGCAATATATTCCGCCGGTGAGTCCAGTTGAAGCCCCGTGTTATTTCCCGACATCTGATAGAGCGCGCTCCGAAGGACCTTAATGGACTTTTTCCATCCATTGTTAATATGCGAAATCTTGACACGTAGAATATGTAGTGAAGAGTTCGACGAAAGTTCGATTGGTCAGGTAACATTATGATGAAGTTGCGGTGACTAACCAAGTCAAGGCAAAAATGCACGAGGGACGTTTACGGGCTTGTACGGGTTCGTTGAAGCTAAAGCAGACAGAAGACGTAAGTCTCTTAACTAAAATATGACTTAGCGAGTTGGTGTCGTTAGCGGGCAGATTTCCATTGTTTCTGTTGGCGGTGTCGTCGACTGAATAAAAATTTTAGAAGTATGCTAGTTGCTAGAATCTTCTCCTTAGCTATTGTATTGGAGTCATCCCAATCGATGCGGTGACCGTGAATGTCTGCATGCTCAGCCTGGACGTTCGATGCTTTCTTGTTGCAGATTTCTCTCTGACGCTCCTTCAACATTATCGTGAACTTGCCAGTTTCGCCGATGTAGCTGCAGTCTGCACATGGTACTTTGTCGACAAGGGGGAATTCTCGCTGTTTATCGCATCCCCGACGTTATCAAGCTGATTGTTCAGTTTCTTGGACAGCATGCGTGGATTGTGAATGTCGTATGTAAACATGCGGTTTAGAGCTTAGCTCATACCTGAAACGGACGGAACACCGGCGCGCCCTGCAGACGACCTGCTTTGAGACGGCTTTCGATAAAACGAGAGATAAAACAGCGGAAGGCTTCTGGCAAGCCTGATGGCATGAATAGCCGGTATGAGTCCTTCCGGGCGCCGAACGAGAGTCTGTTCCTGTTCACTCACGCAAACGTGGAGGATGGAAAGGATGTTATCCAACTTGTATTCTGCAGTGAACTGCATGGCTGTTTCTATGGTGTTGAGAAGATTCAGGAGACATGTTGCGTCTTACACTTTTCTAATGCTGAAGCAGTCGTCTACGTAACGGACGAAAATATTTGGTTTGGGCGCAAAGTAAGCGAGGGCCTTCTGTTTAATGACTTCCGTTCCCAAATTGCTGGTAGTCATAGAATGGAAGATCCCATAATTTCGAGCGTTTGCTGAATTAACCATTTCCTGAAGGAGGAGTATGTGTTGCTCTAGCACATCTCAAGCTCCCTTACCTGATCACTTAGCCATTCCCCATTAAGTAATTTCCTGCAGTAAAAGAGCTCAATGTAGTAATTTTCAACATGATTGTTATCGCAAGATTAGTCCTGTAATGCAAGGTTTTTGGCTTGAAATTCCAAGGAGTTTTAAGCCACTGTGTAGCATGATTTCTCCTTATAGAAGCAATGGTGTCGTTTTATCTTTCCACTGTAGAAATATGGGTGCTCGTCTCCTTCGCAGGATCCGGAAAGTAGCAGAATTCGCATCGTGTCCTGCGATGCCCAGGGGTTCAGCTGTTTCGACACTGCTTCGCAGCGGCTCGGTGACCCATGCCAGCGTACTTGGCGTCTTCTCCATCTGGTACTTTGGGGGTTCTGTCGATCAAGTGTTCTGCACGACCGAGCGTGCTTGTCAGCGAGTTGCGTTCTCCCCGCGATCGAGATGCTCAACTATTGCAATACCGGTGGATCAAGAGCAGCAGAGTTCAAGGACCATCAAATGGTGGTGCGTAAATACATTCACCGAGGTGTATATTATCTATTGAGAACCACTAATGTGTGTGGGTTGCGTGTGGTTTCGCTTTTGAATTGTTCAATTGCGAAAGCGTGTGCTCATTAGTTTGCGCATTGAAACTCCTAATTAGTGATGCATACTGAATAAAACTTCTGCCGTGTACATTCTATTACCGCCGTAGGAGAATACTGGGCGCTAAAATTATACCTTCAGTTCCGTAACTGTCAGTGAATGATCGCACTAATGTCGTTGCTTGGGCAGTTACCAACCATATGCAGCTTGAATTTGACGCGTGCGGAAGTAGTGTAGACGTTAGGGTGAGTTGGTGTAGCTCCAGGTCGTGATTAATTGGCAACAGAGAACCAACAAAAAGAACTGTGTTCTTTCTCCAGTCTGACTGCATTAGTATTTCGCGCCTAATTCATCAGAACGTGACGTCTACTATTCGTTGAGGTAAATAGTACTAGAGGGTTTTAAGTCGAAGAACTCGTTCGTTCGTAGCGTCGATAGACCATTAGGAGCATACGACGCCAGAATTGGAGCCGGACGTAATGATAGCCGTTCGTTGTGTGAGCCTTGAACGCATACCAGTGCAAGCTTGTGTTACGTAGTAGTGCTATTGAATATTCCGAGCAGGAAAGACGAAGGTAGTGGACGAGAAATGCTGTCTATTGTTAATCACATTTTCGAGGACGTTAAGTTCAACTAAGCTTAGATTTCTCACACTTACCTGAGCATGTCTGTTTACTAATCGGTCGTGTGGTTTTTGCTGTGCACTTAATTAGGGTGAAGAGGAGTATGCTGGATGTCGGCGAAAACCAAGGTGATTCCGTGAGCGGCTCCTGCGGTCTGCGTGCTTCGAAGAACTCGCTCACATCGGGGAAGAAGCGTCGATTAAAGGCAGCCGCGACGTGAGCGTGTGCTTACGCGAACGAATGCGTGACCACCCTGTATGCATTGGATATGCCCTTAGACTCTGCGCAATGTTTGTGCGCTGGACGTCGTATATGTACATATATGTCGTGATTACTTTGGGTTATTGTCTATTGCTTTATTCTGTTTAGCTGGTCTTGTTATTGTTTGTTTAATACCACCACCATGTTCATGGATGGCTTAGCCGGCTAGAACATTGGCTGACGTGCCATCTTTTCCGTGCATAATATTACAGAAAAGTTAATAAAAGGTGCGTGCGGTT